>NW_025935822.1:0-554 GCF_000764305.2 Hyalella azteca | reverse complement strand
ATACAATTAAACGAAAGACCTGTGAATGTGCTGAAAAATAATGCGTGTATCAATGTATAACTTAAATATAATATTTCTATACATATAATTTATAAAATTGTTTTTTCCTATTTAAAAAAAACTTGTATTATATATAAGTTTTAGCAATTAAACTTAAAAAAACTTACGCAGTTTATCGGTGAGAAGAATAGACAAAAATCTTTGAAGGTGATGAAAAATAATGCCGTATAACTTGAATATAAAATATTTCTATAGATATTATCAGTAAAATTGTTTTTCTCTATTTAAAAATTTTTTATTATATATAAATTTTATCAATTTATTAAATAAAAACTTACGCAGTTTATCGGTGAGAAGAAATTTGATATCCTCCCTGGACAGCTGAGGCGTTACCATCTCCGCCTCCTGTAATGACCAATTGATGTATAACATTTGTAATATTTGTATAAAATACTTGTTTAATTTATGTAGAATGTTTATTATATGCATATAGAACATTTGTAATGTTTATTTACAATATTTGTTATAATATATAGAATATTAGTAATATTTAT
>NW_025935821.1:0-336 GCF_000764305.2 Hyalella azteca | reverse complement strand
AGTGCGGCCTGATCGCTTTGATATTCAAGAGCAAAATATGCCTCTATGTTATTGAGGTAATTCTACGCACAAGGTAATAGCAGATTTATTTCGGTTTTGACTAGGTATATTTTGCTTTGATCTTAACTGTTATATTACAGTCATTATATACTTAGAACATCTGACGGCGCTCCAAAAGTACGTAACCAATTGTAACCCAACAGTTAGCCTGCTCTTGCAGAGCGCGATCAACTCTTGCATTCCAGACCTGTAAATAATGTAAGAAATAAACGCATGAATCAAAGTGAAAGTGCACAAAAAGCTTTAAAATGTTTTTACACGAACTCGGACTCCGTT